>NW_028096755.1:520841-540747 GCF_014824575.4 Sturnira hondurensis
CAGGAACCAGGACCCTGGATGCTTTATGGGGGTCACTGAGTGGCCAATCTAGGTCAATGGCTGCTCTGAAATTATAGCCCAAAGGCAACATGCCATCTGAAATACCACATCCTAAACCTAGAGGCTGACACAAAATTCTGGGTGTTTCTTTGCATTTAAGACTCATGATTCTATGCAGGAGACCAGCTGTCTGGGGAGAGCATGGAGGTTGAAATCACGACCAGGTTCTATGGGAGAATACACTTCCCCCCTTCCCCATGTGGCCGAATGCAACGTCCAATCAGAGCAGCTCCCTATTGTGTGTCTCTCACCCAGCGCACAGCAGGGATGTGAGATCTACCTGAGATACTGCAGGTTGCATGTCCTGTGCTTCAGGGCCTCACACAAGAGCAGGAGTAGCATCGTATTGCTGTGGGCACCACCTTCCAGGGTCAAGTGGGTCAGGCTCTTCTTACCAATGAAAGCCAGACAGAAGTCCCGATATGCATCCACAGGGCACACGTTCTTAATCCTAGGAAAAAGAAGAAGGAAGAAATTCCACTTTGGGTGCCCAGAGGGTTGGGGCTCTGAACGCCTAGTGAACTGAGATATCTCCAATCAGGATAGAAATGGGGAGGGTGGTCAATACACTGATGAAGGACCAGTCAATGGAATGACAGCTGGAAAAGAGAAAAATGAGGGCTATAAATAAAAGAAGTACATGGTGTTGTGGGGAAGATGGAATCAGGTGAGGAGCTTAGCACACCCTTCCCTTTTGCTCATGCTTTTCCCCAGATCCTTATGTTTTGCATTATATCATTTTCTTCCACATTCATCTCATGAACTCCTTCTTCCACCCCTCAGTGCCTACTCCCTTTTTCTAATAACAATAAATCATTTTTCCCTAAACCCATATGTGGTCTCTCTATTTCTGCAAAGCACTGCTGATGTAGGCTACTGTACGTTCTGGTTTTGAGGTTAGCAGTTAAATTACAGGCTCCTTGATGATATGGATCAAGATGTTTTTCTTTCCTTGTCAGCTAGCATGATTGTGGAATTTTAAATGGGATTAAAATATATTCTAAACAATGTATAATATGGCTTTTTTCTAATCGAACTCTGGGCTTCGAGAATCCAAAAACTACATATGTGTCCATAATTTCTTTGAATATAAATGAGTTAAATATTCTAATCAAAAGACATCCTGATTGGGTAAGAAAACAAGACCCAAGTATCCACTGATGGATGATTAGATAAAGAAGATGCAGTACATATATAATGGAATATTGCTTAGACATAAAAAAATGATGAAAGCTTACTATTTGCAACAGTATGGATAGACCTGCAGGGTATTACGCTAAATGAAATAAGTCAATCAGAGAAAGAAAAATGCCCTATGTTTTCACATATATGTGGAATCTAAAAAACAAAATAAATGAATAAACAAAATAGAAACAGAAAAAAAGAGAAACAACTCTGCCTTTAAAATATTGTAGACTCTTCCAAAACAGCAACTGGTCTTACAATTCTTGACCCTTCATTTTTCGATAGTGCATATTCCCTGTGGCTCATCCAAAAGAAGATTTGAAATTAAACTTTCAGCACAGAGAGACCCAGAATAAGGAAGATGCCACCTGTCCAGAGCCCCTCTTTAAATTATCCTAAATGTTAAAGATACAAATTGGAGGTGTGTTCTTTTTTTTTAATTTATTGATTTCTTTAGAGAGAGACAGACAGAAATTGGATTTCTTTTTTTTTTTTTGTTCCACTTACTTGTGCATTCATTGGCTGATTCTTGTATGTGCCTTGACTAGGGAGTGAACATAAAATGTTGGTGTATTGGGGTGATGCTCTAACCAACTGAGCTACCCAGCCAGGCCCAGAAGTGTCTTCTAAGTCTTGTTCTCTGTAATTCCTTACAAACCAGGGCAATGTAAGCCTTTGAAGACCATACAGAATAAATTGACACCTGTGCCAGCATCACTCTGTGTCAGGTTTTGTTGCTGTTTGTAACCTGACAGCAGCAGGTACAGTCCATCACTCTGGGGCACAACTAATGCTACAATTTCAGTGACTTCATTAAGGCTTCCAAGGCATGATGGTTGAGGGGAAAGTTTCAGCAACAGAGAAGGGGTATCCCTTGATCCTGCATTGGTTGAAAAGGGTGTCCTCATAGTCACCTACCCAGGGGCCCACATCACAATTCACATCCACCACAGCCTATCTTACTCTGACTCACTTCTCAATCTCAGTCCACACACAAGCTTTAAGGTCATCATTACCTCATCAACACATTCTCCTTTCTTACTTTCTTCATTCTCTTGCTTATGTTTTTGAAGTTTTCTTTTACAGATGACATTCATTAGCACATTGGTTTCAGGTGTGCAACACAGTAATTAAACACATATGACTTCTGAAGTGATTTCCCCAAAGAGTCTACAACCCACCTGACACTCCACAGAGCTATTGCAATATTGTCGGCTACATGTTCTATGCTGTACTTCACATCCCTGCTAACTATTTGCAACTTCCAACTTGTACTTCTCAATCCTTTTGCCTTTCCCACCAATCCTCCCAACTCCCCTCACATCTGATGACCATCATTCTGTTCTCTGTATCTATGAGTCTGTTTCAGCAACAACTTCTTATTCGTGTATTTGAAACTTTCCTCTCTCGAGTATTTCCCCAAACCCACCTAGATCTACTTCAGCCATTCATGTACCTCTATTTCCCATGGGCCAAGTTTCAAGGAGCCTCATAGCAAGCGTATGGAAGGGTCCAAACTCTTGGCCAAGTTTCATGAAAATGACTTCATGTTGCATCATTCAAATGTATCCACAGTGGATGTTTGCAAACATCCAAACTCCTGAACAGATTTCATTAAAATGACTCAATGTGATAGATGGTTCTCCCACTGGATACCTTTAAAGACAGGAATCATTTCATTTCTTTGTTTGCTGAGCACCTGGCTGGTCAGAGCCTGGTCAGGTAAAAAAATATTGATCTCCCAATCAAAACACTTGGGGACAGCCCTGACCAAGTGGCTAAGTTGATTGCAGTGTCATCCCATACACCAAAAGGTTGCTGGTTTGATCCCCGGTCAGCACCCATACTGTAGGCAACTGACTGATGTTTCTCTCTCACATCATTGTTATCAGTGTTTCTCTCCCCCACCCTGCTCTCTAAAAGTCAATAAATATATCCTCCAGTGAGGATTGAAAAACCAATGCCTGGAAACAGCCTTTGGAAGGTTAGCTTCTACTTACACCACCTTCTGGAGATGACAGGTGGCACGGGTTATCTGCTCACAAAGAATCCTCACAGAGGAGGAACTCAGGAAGCTTTGACTCACATCCAGAGAGCTCAAGTTCTCCTTGGAACTGAACACAGAGCAGAGATCCCTCCAGAAACGAAGAGCTTGTTGGTCGTGCTGACACCTGGGAGGAAGGAACCAAAAAGAGTACCTGTTAAAACAACACATGGGATTCCACATATGAGGCAAACTGTATTGTATTTGTCTCTCTCTGACTGGCTTATCTCACTGAGCACAATATCCTCCAGGTTCATCCATGCTATTGCCAAAGATAAGAGTTCCTCCTTTTTATAGCTGCATAGTATTCCACTGTGTGAATGCACCACAGCTTTTTCATTCGCTGATCTACTGATGGGCACTTGGACTCTTTCCAGATCGTGGCTATTTTAAACAATATAAACATAGGGGTACAAATGTTCTTTCTGATTAGTGTTTCAGGTTTCTTAGAATATATTCCCAGAAGTGGGATCACTGGGTCAAAAGGCAGTTCCATTTTTAATTTTCTGAGGAAACTCCATACTGCCCTTCATAGTGGCTACACCAATCTTTATTCCCACCAACAATGCAAAAGGGTTCCCTTTTCTCCACAGAATCTAAGGAAAAAACAGAGGCACGGATATGTGGAACTGACTGACAGCTGATATAGGGCAGGGAGTGGGAGGACTGGATGAAAGAAGCTGGAGGAGTTAGCCAAAAAACAAATACATAACCCATGGACACAGACTACAGTGTGGTGATGGCCACAGGGAAAGTGGGAGAGGGGCAGATGGAGGTGGGCAAATGTGGGGAAATGCTGACTGAAAGAGACTTTGCTTGGGGTGATGGCTACACCATGCAGGGAGTAGATGATGTTTTATTGAGTTGTACACTTGAAACCTGTATGGTCCAACAAACCAATGTCACCCCAATGAATTCAATTTTTTGAAAAATTACATATGGAAAAAGTAATGAGAATTAATAGGTGGTCCTGCAAAGGGAACAATCAACAAAATGAAAAAGGAACCTACAGAATGGGAGAAAACATTTGCAAATCATACATCTGATAAGAAGTTGATATTCAAAAATACATATAAAGAACTCATACAATGCAATAGGAAAAATCCAATTATAAAATGGGCAGAAGACCTGCATAAACATCTCTTCCAAGATGACATACAGATGGCCAACAAGGACATGAAATGGAGGTCAATATCAGTAGTTATCTAGGAAGTAGTCAAAACCATGATGAAATCTCATCTCACACCTGTTAAAATAGCCACTATCAAACAAGATGAGATAACAAGCATCAGTGAGGATGTGGAGAAAAGGGAACCCTGGTGCACTGTTGAGAACAATGTAAATTAGTGCAGCCACTATGGAAAACAGTATGGAGGGTCCTCAAAAATTTAGACAGAGAGTCCTGACCAGTAGGGCGGGGTGTTTTCCTGCAAAGTGAAAGGTCACAGGTTCAATTCCCAGTCAGGGCACATGCCTGAGTTTTGGGTTCAGATCCCAGATAGGGTGCATACAAGAAGCAAACGATCCATGTTTCTCTCTCACATTGATATTTCTCTCCTTCTCTTTCTTCCTCCCTTCCCCTCTCTTTAAAAGTCAATAAATGCATCTTTGGGTGAAGATTTTTTTAAAAACAATTCGGAGGGAAGGAACATATGTGAAATGTTAAGAGAGGCTAGGAACTACTTGATCCCATTCGCCACATGAAAACTGTAACACTAAAACAGAAGGAGGCCGATTCCGGGGGGTGAGCACACAAGAGTGTAGACACGTCCTGTTATAAAGGTGTACACTTGAAGTTTATATCATGTTATTTTTAAGCATTTTTATTTAATTATTATTTAAATACAGTTTTCTGTCTTTTACTCCCATTCGAGCCCACACCCCCCAAGTTCTCCCCACCTCCCTCCCATTTCCACCCGCCCTAGTTTTTGTCCATGTGTCCTTTATACTTCTTCCTGTGAATCCTTCCCATTTTCCTCTGAAATTCTCTGCCCTCTCCCCTCTGATCCCTGTCAGCCTGTTCTGTATTTCAGTGTCTTTGGTTATATTTTGCTTCCTTGTTTGTTTTGTTGCTCAGGTTTCTGTTAAATGTGAGATCATATGGTATTTCTCTTTCACCACCTGGCTTATTTTATATCATGTTATTAATCAGTTACTCCAATATACTTCACGAAAAACTTACAGGTTCCAAAGCCCCCATTGCTAACTTGAACATCGTAGTATCTGTCCTGGATGGTGAAGCTGGTGGCAGAGGTGGGGGCGGGGGGGGGGGTGGAGGGAGAAATTCCAGCAAGAAGGAAAGACTGACCTTAGTCCCTACAGAGCAGGCTGCTGCCTTCTTCAGTGGAGCATGGAGGAGGTGAAAGGTGGAAAAAGGGAGAGTGAGAGGGGACAGTTCTTACCTCTCCACCCAGGGGTGTGATTCCGAGGCTCCCCCATCCTCCAGGAATATCCCCTTCTCCACCTGCAGTGAAACCTTCCGCAAGTCCTGACAATGCTGGAGACAGAATGCAAAGTGCATAAGGTCCACTTTGCTTTGCAAACGCAGAGACATTTCCCTGACATGAGCCGTGGCCTCCTTCACGAGCAGTTCCTCCTGAGATTCAAAGAGACAGTACAGCACCTCTTTCACGTCCGTGGTTGAGGAGAAGAGTTCACGCCCATTGAACAAAAACCTCAGTAACTCCTGCTTGACCTCTGAGGACACTGAGCAGCTGAAGGTCCTCTCCAGCTCCCTGGCTCTCTGCTTGTTGGAAAGGCCGAATAAGAAGTAAATCACATGGGTCAGATTGGAGTTCTTCAGTCTTTCTTCCTTGGAGAGCAGCCTCTGCAGATCCTCAATGTGTGTCATGTGGCTGTCCCCGTCTTCCTGTTCCTCACTGTCCAGAATGTAGAACATGGCAGCCAGAAGCTGCTGGACACTGAGGTGGATAAAGGCATAGTAGCCCTTACACTCTAGGTCCTCCTGGATGATATTCTTCTCCAGGAAAAACTGGAGGTCAGACTCCTTGAACCCCAGACTCCTGAGATCTTCTCCATCCAGCACAAACAACTGCTCCAAAAGGGTCTCAGCAGCCAGGAAACACACTGCTCTCAGTGAAGCTTGCAGGGGCCCTCTGGGGCAGCTGACAGGGGTGGGTGTGAACTGGCCACACAGGAAACGCAGGAAGAGCGAGGTGGTGGTTTGGCAGGTGAGGGCCAGGTCTTGTCCCTGCTCCATCTGCTGTCTCAGACACCTACAGGCAACCCAGCACACAGCAGGCATGCAGCTCATGTGGAACAAAACCGGGTTGCTCCTCATGGCCTCAAAAGCTCGCAGGGCTTGGTCTTCCTGCCCAAAGTGCTTAAGGAAGTAGTCTCTCCTGCCCTTCTCCGAGAGCCCCTCTACCTCTATGAAGACAGGCTGCTCAGTCAGGAGCCGAAGCTCCCTCAGGGCCTCCGGGCGAGTGGTGACCAGCAATGTGGCCTTTGGGAGGAGTCTCCTCTTCAGCAAACTGGCCAGCAGGATGGGCACTGGCTTCTGGATCATCCAGTCACCACAAATGTCATGTATGAATGACTCTGAAGGGACCCTCAGCTCATCGAAGCCATCAATGACAAACAGGATGTTTTGGGCTTGCTCTAGGAACCCGGCCCCCTGCGAGTCTACCCTGGTCTTAGATACCAGCTCTGCAAAAGTGCACCTGCCCTGGCGGTTCAGTTCCTTACAGCTGAGATAGAAGGAGAACTTGAGTGTCTCAGGGAGCTTGTCCTGTTTCCACTCGAGCATCCACTTCTTGGCCAATGTGCTCTTCCCAATGCCTGCAGGGCCATGCAGCACCACAGTCAGTGGCCCTAACTGTGTGGGTGTTTTGGGACTCCAGAACGATGTGAACTTTTGGCTCCTTGAGGTGACTTTGTAGTGAAAGTCATCATCTTCAGGCCAAAATGTATGCTTCCAGATAGTATAAACATTCTCCATCATTTTTCTTTCTCTCTCTATTTCACCTGTAAGGGTATGCAATAGGAAAGTTCGGGCAGCCCATGATTATACTTAACTGGAAAGTGAGAAAGACCAGGAAGAAACAAAGTATCTTGCACTGTACCCAACATCAAATGTCTAAGACAGTATTTACCCACCTGGGGTATTTTGGTTATTAATTTTAGAGAGAGGGGGAGGTGGGGAGAGAGAGAGAAGCACTGATTTATCATCCCACTTACTTATACATTTATTCGCTCATTCATTTATTCGCTCATTCTTGTATGTGTCCCAACGGGGAATCAAGCCCACAACCTTGGAATATCAGGACAGAGCTACCTGGCCAGGGATCCATCTGGTTTTCTCACCTCCAAGACCCCTTCTGTCTCACCTAGCTGCCGGTTATCTACTTTTCACACTTGTGTGCACTTTGTAAAATACTCATAGCTGCAGCTTGACTCATGGGATTATTTGTACTCCCTAGATCAGACACTATTGCAGACAAAGAATACTATAAATATCCTTCAATCTACTTTCTCTTTATTACAGTAAGATGCACATAACATTTTTTAGCTGTTTTAAAGGGTACGATTCAGTGGCATTGAAAATCTTCACAATGTTGTGCAACCATCATCACTATCTATTTGCAAGAGTTTTGCCACTCCTAACAGATACCCAATGTCCATTAAACGCTCACTTCCCTCTTCCCTAGACCCTGGCAACCACTATCTGCTTTCTCTCTCTGTGGGTTTACCTATTTGGGACATTTCACACTGCTTGATTAAAGGAACTTCTGATGTCATAGTGGCTGACGGTACATGAACACCTTTACATGTGATGGAATCAAGTCTCTATGCTAGGGAGAGAGTTTTATAAAAATTCCAGACACCTAAGAATAAGTCTAAAATCACATGTCATGTCTCTTCTCAGAGATTCCCAAGTTTGTAAATAACATTGAAGAAGCTAGCAGTCTATGGAGAAAGAACATATGTGGGTTGGGAGGCTCTGTATGATAATATCAGTTCTTTCCAAACTGTTCTACACTTCCCATGAATTTCTGTTCAATATCCCAGCATGTCTGGGTGCTTGATAACCTAAGTCTGAAGTTTACACAGCCTGGTCAGGAGCTCAGTTGGTAGGGGCATCATCCCATGCACCACAAGGTTGGGGGGTCAATGCCCAATCATGGCACAAACCTAGACTGCAGGTTTTATCCTCAGTCAGGCATAAAACCAGGATGACAAAAATCAAACCATTGCTTGATCAGTTTCCAGGTCCTTATCCTAATGGACTGTGCTTATCTGCACATTGAGAACTTTTCGACCCCCTCCCTCAATCTCTTTGCTCTGCTTTCCCTCTCCCTCCTTTAAAAACCTCTGCCTGCACTGAAATGTTAAGATGGGCTTTAGGACGTGAGTCCACTATTTTCTCAGGTGACTGGCACTTAAATAAACCACTTTCCTTTACACCAGCACCTGTCTCCTGAGCATTTCAAAGCAGCAAGTAGCTGAACCTGGGTTCAGTATAAATGACATACATGGATATACACATATACATGTAATCACTAATCAGGTTGCTGGTATTGATGATACTTCATGTGTAAAACTAGTTAGAGATTATATGTATATACAAGGTGAGAAAAAATAGGTCTACAGATATGAGGACATGAAACAGTTTAATCTTGTGTTATTTATTAATTATTGTATTATATTACATATGAACACCTGTAAATCTAATTTTTACTGAATTTCTTGGAGTGCTATTATATAGGTTTCAGAAAATAAATAAATATTAAAAATAATATAAAGGCCACATATAAATACCTACAGCCAACATTGTACTCAATGGGCAAAAACTAAAAGCATTTCCCTTAAGATCAGGAACAACACAAGGATGTCCACTTTCACCACTTTCATTCAGCATAGTAAAGGAAGTTCTAGCCACAGCAATCAGACAAGAAGAAATAAAAGGCATCCAAATTGGAAAGGAAGAAGTAAAACTGTCATTATTTGCAGATGACATGATATGTCCATAGAGAACCCTAAACACTTCACAAAAACCTACTAGACCTCACAAGTGAAATTGGCAAAATAACAACATGCGAAACTAATTTAGAAATTGGTGGCATTCTTATATATTAATATCAAACTTTCAGAAAGAGAAACTAAGAAAACAGTCCCATTTACTATTGCAACAACAACAAAAAATAAGGTAGTCGTGAATAAATGTATCATTCTATGCAAATTCTATGCAAATTCTATGCAAATTCTAGCATTCAGGCTCTGTGCTATGTACACAAGGAGATAAAAGACCTGTACTCAGAAAACTGTAGGATATTGAAGAAAGAAATTGAGGAAGATACAAATCAGCGGAAGCATATACCATGTTCATGGATTAGAAGAATTTATATCATTAAAATATCTACACTACCCAAAGCAATTTATAGGTTCAACATAATTCTTCTTAAAATACCAATGGCATATTTCACAGATCTAAAACAAATGTTCCAAAACTTTATTCAGAACCAAAAAAAAAAAAAGATCTCGATTAGCCTCAGCAATCTTAAGAGAGAAGAACACAGTTGAAGGTATCACAATACTTGTTATCAAACTCTACTACAAGGCCACGGTAATCAAAACACCTTGGTACTGGACTAAGAACAGGCATATAGATCAATGGATCACAACAGAGAATCCAGAAAAAACCCACACCTTTATGGACAATTAATATTTGACAAATTAAGGGAGAACATACAATGGAGTAAAGGCAGTCTCTTCAATAAACAGTGTTGGGGGAATTGAGCAGGTACATACAAGAAAAATAAAACTAGACCACCAACTTGCACCATACATATTGAACTCAAAATGGATAAAAAAAAACTTACATGTAAGTCATGAAAACATAAGAATCCTAGAAAAAACATGGCAGTAAAATCTCAGACATCTCTTAGAGCAGTATTTTTCCCAGGGCAAGAGAAACAAAGGAAAAAAAAAAACAAATGGGACTGCATGAAGCTAAAAACTTCTGCACAGCAAAAGAAACCAACAAAATGAAAAGAGAACCCAGTGTATGGGAGGACATATTTGCCAATAAAACATCTGATAAGGAGTTAAATTCCAAAATATATAAAGTACTTATACACTCAAAACCAAGAAGACAAACAATCCAAATAAAAATGAGCAAAGGACCTGAATAGACACTTCTCCAAAGAGGACATACAGATGGTCGATACGCATATGAAGAAAATCTCAACATCACTAATAATCAGAAAGATGCAAATTAAAACCACAATGAGATATCACCTCACATCTGCCACAATGGCCACCATCAACAAACAACATGTGTTGGTGAGGATTTGGAGAAAAGGAAACCTTCCTGCACTGTTGGTAAGAATGCAGACTGGTGCAGCCACTGTGGGAAGCAGTATGGAGTTTCCTAAAAAATTTAAAAAGAAACTGCCTTTTGACCCAGCAATCCCACTTCGGACAATATATCCTAAGAATTCCAAAACTCCAAGTCAAAAAAATATATGCACCCTATGTTCATAGCAGCATTTTTACCATAGTCCATTATCTAGAAATAGCCCAGGTGCCCATCAGTAGGTGAGTGGATAAAAAACTGTGGTACATATACATGATGAAATACTACTCAGCCATAAAAAAGAAGGAAGTCTTACCTTTTGCAACAGCATGGATGAACTTGGAGATTATTATGCTAAGTGAAATAAGCCAATCAGAGAAAAACAAATACCATATGATTTCACTTTGAGGTGGAATCTGATGAACAAAATAAGTGGATGAACAAAACAGAGGCAGAGGCACAGATACATGGAATACACTGACAGCTGTCAGAAGGGAGGGGGACTGAATGAAAAAAAGTGAAGGGATTAGCCAAACAACATACATGCATGACCCATAGACACAGACAGCAGTATGGTGATGGCCAGAGGATGGGGGAGCAGGGGCTGGGTAGAGCTGGGCAAAGGTAAGAAAATGAGGACATTTATAATAGTGAAAATAATAAAAATAAAGAAAACACAATAAAGTAAAATAAATAATATTATGTTTTAAAATTATACATATAGGTTTCAGGGGTACAATTCTATAATACATAGTCTGTATATTGTCTTGCGTATTCACCACCCAAAGTCCAGTCTTCTACCCACCTCTACCTACCCCCTGCTACTCCCTCCTACCTGCCCCTGTCCCTCTTTGCCCTCTGGTAATCACCATACTGTTCTGGGTCTGAGTTTTAGGGGGAAAGTTGTTTGTTTAATCCCTTCACCATTTTTACCCATCCCCACAATCTCTTCCTCTCTGAGAGCCATCAGTCGGTTCTTTATCTATGAGTCTGTTTCCATGTTGTTTGTTAGTGTATTTTATTCATTAGATTCCACACATGAGTGAAATCATGTAAACCTACTTTTGCCCCACTTTGTATACCTCATAAATACACATAATAAAGCTGAGACAAACATATTCAATCTAAGATTGTGTCCCAACTCTACTTCAATAAGAAATTTTAAAATAAATAAGTAAATAAAGAGGAAGCTCATGTAGCTTTTTGACTTAGAAGTCACAGAATTCAGGTAAAGGACAAAATATGAGTGCATGAAATGTTCACTTTATAAGCATAATCCTTTATCTGGATAATCCCCCCTATATTTTCCTGTCACCCCTGTCCAGTTGCTATTCAATCTTACACTGGTTATATTAGTTTCAAGTGCACAATATCGTCGTTTGACATTTATATACCTGACACTGTGATTCCCCCCAGATTCAGTGACCATCTTTCACCCTGTAAACCTGTCATGATGTTGTGTACACTTGTCACAATGCTATTTATGACACTCCCCTTCTCCTCTCCACTCATCCCCTACTGCCTCCTTTCTGGTAACCAACCCTATGCAAATTCTAGCATTCAGGCTCTGTGCTGTGTACACTGAACTTGAGTCCAACAGTGGTGGCTCTCCAAGTGTGGCCTCCAGACCAGCAACAGCATCTGCAAACTTGTGTGAAATGCAGGTTCTAAGGCCTGACCCCAGACCTACCAAATCGAAAACTCTTGGGATGGCCCAGGAAGCTGTGTTTTAACAAACCCTCCAGGTGATAATGATGAGGGCTGGTCCCAGGGCCACAGGTTGAGGGAGATGAAAGGCCCAAGTTTCCATGGCCAAGGTGATCACGTTTAATGCAAGAAGTGGAGCTCTGCAGACTGAGGATTGCCAGCAAGGAATTGGAGGGCAGGGTGGAAAAGGGGAGATTAGGAAGAACAAATTGGTGGTTACAAAATAGTCATAAGGGTATAAACTATACCACAGAGGACACAGTCCATAATATTGTCATAATGGTGCATAGTGTCAGCTGGAGATTGGAAATACCAGGGAGATCACTGTAAAGTATATGATTGGCTAATCACTATTCTGTACACCTGGAACTAGTACAAAATAATGTTGGATGCAAACTGTAATTGAAAAATAGAAGTTAAGGAAAAAGAACCTGTGTTCTCAAGCACAGATACATGGCCTCAACCAATTAAGTAAAAACGTGTTCATGGACTGGAAGAATTAACATCATCAAAATGTCCATACTACCCAAAGCAATTTACAGATTCAATGCAATACCTATTAAAGTACCAATGGCATATTTCACATACATAGAACAAACACTTCAAAAATTTATATGGAACCATAAAAGACCCCGAATAGCAGCTGCAATGTTAAGAAAGAAGAACAAAGTAGGAGGGATCACAATACCTGATATCAAACTGTATTACAAGGCCAGTGTAATCAAAACAGCCTGGTACTGGCATAAAAACAGGCACATAGACCAATGGAACAGAATAGAGAACCCAGAAATAAACCCAACTCTCTACAGTCAATTAATATTCGACAAAGGGGGCAGTATCATAAAATGGGGTAAAGATAGCCTCTTCAACAAATGGTGTTGGGAGAACTGGACAGCTACATGCAAAAAAATGAAACTCGAGCACCAACTTACATCATACACCAAAATAAATTCAAGGTGGATAAAAGACTTAAATATAAGCCATGACACCATTAAAGTCCTAGAGGAGAACATTGGCAGGAAAATCTCAGATATTTCACGCAGCAACATTTTTACTGATATGTCCCCTAGAGCAAGGACTATAAAGGAAAGAATAAACAAATGGGATCTCATCAAAATAAAAAGCTTCTGCGCAGCTAAAGAAAACAGCATTAAAATAAAAAGACAACCAACTGTATGGGAAAACATATTTGCCAATGATACCTCAGACAAAGGTTTAATCTACAAAATATACAAAGAACTCACACGACTTCACTCTAAGAAGACAACTAACCCAATTAAAAAATGGGCAAAGGACATGAACAGACACTTCTGCAAGGAGGACATACAGAGGATCCAGAAACACATGAAGAGATGCTCAATATCACTAGCTATCAGAGAGATGCAAATTAAAACTACAAGGAGATACCACTTTACACCGGTGAGAATGGCTATCATAAACAAAGCAATAAACAGCAAATGTTGGAGAGGGTGTGGGGAAAAGGGGACTCTGGTCCACTGTTGGTGGGATTGCAGACTGGTACAACCATTATGGAAAACAGTATGGAATTTTCTCAGAAAACTAAAATTAGACTTGCCTTTTGACCCAGCAATTCCACTGCTGGGATTGTATCCTAAGAACCCTAAAGCATCAAAACAAATTAAAACCTTTACATTCTCAGGCAACAGTAAGGATGAGTCACAAGATGAAATACAACTGCTTAGTAAAAACAGAGTGGTTAGTACTATATTTTGCTGGGTATAACACACACCTTTTGCCCAAATTTTTGAGGGAAAAATGAGAGTATGCATCCTGCATGGGTAGTACTAATTCCATATATATAAGTTGTTTTTAATTCTTTTATTTATACTTAGGCGTTAAAAGTGTAACTCTAAAAAGCAATAATGGCATCCATATGCAAAATAAGATCCTGAAATATAATCCTCAGTTTTGTTTCTAAATGTAATTAAATAAATAAATAAATGGAATCTTAAAAATTGAAACAAAAGATTTTTTCACTGAAAGTGTGAGCCCAAAAACAGGGGTGCATATTAGACATGGGAGTGCATTATCCACACAAAATATACTACATCTGTTCAGATGAATGGCTGGTGAAAAATGTCTCAAAATGCAATGGATAACAAGGGCTCTTGGCAGTTATAAAATGGTAAGTGTAAAAATGCTCATGCTAAAATGCAAAGTCAAAAGAGGATAAAGAACAAGTCACACACTCAGTGTGCCAATGGGAGCAAGCTCTCTACCATCTCAAATGGAAAAGTAATAAAAACACATAATAAACTTCTGGAATCCAAACACTGTGTTTGAATGTCAATGTCATGAATAATTTGGGTCCTGATATTATCCTTTTTCTGTGCTGTCTTAGATCCGTATGCATTCAGTCTCGAGAGGAAAAAAAAAAAAACAGGCAAGGGAGACTGAGTCACCCAGGTCATGAAGACTCGTCAGAAATCTCCTTGGGAGAGGGGAAGGGAGAAGGACGACGTCTGTCCTGTTTTCCAGTTAAGATGGAAGGAAGCCACCTAGGGAAGGTGGTGGGGTAGGGGGCTGGGAGCTAGACTTGAGTGGACCAGAATACACAGGCACAATGAGGACTTGGAGACTCCTAGAAACCCCAATGCCAGACTCAGAAACTAGGTTCTGGCAGAAAGAGCCCACAGGGTGAAGACACGGGTGAGGCTCTGACAAGCAGTGACCCACACGAGAAGAAAATGAGGTCTGGTAGAATTTTTGGTAAGACGATGAGGAGGGAGAAGCCTTGCCCCTACAGGCAGGACGCACAGAAAAATGTCCATATGAAGCAGGCCACAAAGTCTCCATCTCCACACAGGTCTGCCTACAGATGGATAATGTGGTCACTGGAGGAGGCAAGCCAGGATGGGAGTTAACCCCAACCGAGATCGGCCCACTTTCTAACCGGGCAGCCCAGCACAGGTAAACTACAATAGATATTGGAGGCACGTGGTACACCCAGGAATAAGCTCTCCCAGGGCACAGGGGACGGTACTCAACTCCCTGGGGGAGAAATGGGGTGGAGACAGGGGAGGAAGCAAAAGAGAAAATTCGGGTTTCCTACCCCGCCCCGTGCAGACGAGCGTGCATGTCTGAGAACCCCTGCTGACCCTGCTGAATTAGCTGTGGGTGATAAGTCATTCACGTCCAGTTCCCACCCATATGCCCCACTGTTCCACCAAGAGCTGCAGGAGGAGTCTCCCAAGGACAGAGTGCAGAGGCCATTGGCTACTTACCTCACTCTCTCTGCTCTTTGATCTGGGAAAACAGGCTCGTTCCCAGCCTGAATGAATGGGTGGGGAAGAAAAGGGGGCTAGTAAGTGGGTCCCTTACAGGGCAGATACTTGAGAGGGAGGCTTGGAAAAGGACTTCACTAGCAGCCAGCCGATGATGGGACCAGGTGGAGAGCTTTACCTGGGAGGGGATGAAGAGCTGATCTTTCTGTGAAATAGGTCTGAGCAAAGAAGGAAGAAGGCCAGAGAGGATAAATCTAGAAGCTGAGCACAATGATCCAGAGAGGCTCCGTCGCTGTGGCAAAATAAAAAAATAAGTAAAGGTGCCTACTCTACTGTGCACCTGAAACTAATACAAAATGATATTGACCTGGCTGGTGTAGCTCAGTGGATTGAGCGCGAGCCGGCGAAACACACGATCATGGTTCGATTCCCAGTCAGGGCACATCCTCGGTTGCAGGCCAGTTCCCTGCAGGGGACTCAAGAGAGGCAACCATACATTGATATTTCTCTCCTTCTCTCTTTCCCTTCCTCTCTAAAGATAAATAAATAAAATCTTTAAAAAAATAAAATTATTAAAAAAATGATAGTGAGCCTTGGCAGACAAAGATTCAGGTTCAATCCCAGGTCAGGGCACATACCAGAAGCAACCAATGAATGTATCAATATAGGAAGCCATAAATTGCTGTTTCTCTCTCTCCCCCACCCCCCTCAAATCAATAATTTCTTAATTAAAAATATAATATTGACTATCAACTCTAATAGATATGTAAATAAAGTCAGCTGCACTATGTCAAAAAATTTGAACGAAGGCACCTGCTGGAAGGAAGCGTTGCATTACAGCCTACAATGACAGAGATACTCTGTTGTCATAGCTTATTGGGGAAGGGTGGAAATACAAGACTGTAAATTCCATGACCATATCACTTTCCTGCAGAAGGCATTTCTGTGACTCTTGCATCCATCTCTTGGGATCCAGGAGGAATGTCACCCCGACCTACAGATCTGACAGATGGAAGCTCAAGGTCATGCGCGGCAGGAAATGGTGGGTGGGATCTCTGTGGGGCCACAAAAAAAAGTCTGAAATCGGACTGTGGGGAGTGGTTGCACAGCCCTGTAAGCCAACAAAAAATCATGACACGCTTATAACAGGTGGATTTTACAAGATGGAAGGATGCTTCCGTGGAACACTTAAACATAACATGACAAGGGAAAAAATGGCCTGTGGCATCCTGGGCAGCTGTCTCCTCCCCATCTGTTCTCTGATCCCTGCAAAAAAGAGCTCAGCCCAAGGACCTCCAACACACCTCTAAAAGCCTCACAGCGAGCGTTAAAGCTTGCCCCGCTGTGTGTGGTAGGAACTAAACCAGGTAGGAACTAAACAGCTGTCAGTCTATTCCATGTATCTGTGTCTCTGCCTCTGTTTTGTTCATCCACTTAATTTGTTCATCAGATTCCACCTCAAAGTGAAATCATATGGTATTTGTTTTTCTCTGATTGGCTTATTTCACTTAGCATAATAATCTCCATGTTCATCCATGCTGTTGTAAAAGGTAAGAGCTCCTTCTTTTTTATGGCTGAGTAGTATTTCACCATGTATATGTACCACATTTTTTATCCACTCATCTACTGATGGGCACCTGGGCTATTTCAGTAGCTGTTTACTGAAAGGATGAGGCAGAGAAAGAACTAGGAGGGCTGCTACTCACCTACTCAAGGCTGGGACTTCCCTGAAGCCTCAGCAGGTCCCAGGTAATGAGTTCTCCAATAAGAGGAGTTCTTCTGCCGACCCACACATCATGATTGGCCTGTGGGACCCCCGTGGGAGCCGATCTTCCCACCCCAGGTGGAATAACCCCACTATGATCACCAATGGGTGTTTGTTGACCTTCCAAATGAGACTCACATTGAAAGGACCTGGGCCCTCTCCACGGAGAGATCCTAATTGAATTGGTCTGGAGTATGCGATAGAGAACCAGGAGCCTCCAGAGGCTTCCTGGTGATTCTTATGTTTAATCCAGCTCTCAGACCATCTAGGTGAGGGTTTTCAACCTCAGCACTGCTGACCTTGGGAAGTGGGTAATTCTTTCATATGGGGAGCTGTCCTGTCTACGGTAGGGTGCTCAGCAGCATCCCTGGCCTCCACCTACCAGATGTCAGTAGCATCTCCAGTTGGGACAATCTAAAATGTCTCCAAATATTGTCCAGTGTCCCCCGGAAAATTAACTAGCCCCCTCCTGAGAACCACTGATGAGGTTGCAATTAATGCCCTCTTCCATCATATAAGTTATATTGAAATGCATGCACATTCTGTGCTAAATAAAATTGATAGCTCTGGATACTGTGGCTCAGTGGATTGAGTACTGGCCTCTGAACTAAAAGGTCGATGGTTCAATTCCCAGTCAGAGCACATGCCTGGGTTGCAGGCCAGGTTCCCCAGTTGGGGGCATGCGAGGGGCAACCAACTGATGCATCTTCTCCAGTACATTGATCTTTCTCTCCCTCTCTTTCTCCCTCCATTCCCCTCTCTCTAAGAAGTAAGTAATAAAATCTTCTTTAAAAAATTGATAGATCAGAACAGCCAAGCTCACTTGTTCTACAGCTGATGGTATTTATTTAGATTGACATTTAAATATGACATAAATTTAAATAATATATTTCAATGACTATTGAAATGTCTATTTGACTTATTTTGTATTCATTCTTATGTGTATTAATTTTGACTCCTTTGGCCAATTTGAAAGCCACCCCCCACCCCAAAAGAAAAAAAAGCTAAAAACTAGCCAAGTGGCTTAGTTGGTTGGCGCATCTCCCATATGCCAAAAACTTGTGGATTCAATACCTGGTTAGACTACATGCCTAGGTTGCAGGTTCCATCCCCAGCTGGGACACATGCAGGAAGCAACCAATTGATGTTTCTTTCTCACATTGATTTTATTATCTTGAGTTTCTCTACAAATATTTAGGTTTATCTTTCTTTTTTATTACTTAATCATTTTTATTTATGTCCTATTATACTCATCTCAATTTTTCCCCATTACCCTCCTCTGCCCATCCCACACCCTCCCCATAGTTGATTCCCACACCATTGTCTGTGTGTCCATGGGTTATTCACACATGTCCTTTGTTGAGTTTCTTCCTCTTCTTTCCACCATTATCCTCCTTTCTCCTCCCTCTGGTCACTTCCAGGCTGTTTATGTTCCCATGCCTGTGGTTCTATTTTATTTGTTAGTTTATTCTGTTCATTACATTCCTCTTATAGCTGAGTATGCAGCAGAAAGAAAGGAGGAACTCCTACCTTTTGGGACAGCATGGATGGAACTAGAGAATATGGCACTAGGTGAAATAAGCCAGTCAGTAAAAGACAAAAGGCTTATCTTTCTTTTACAAGTCTGTTTTTCTTTCCAGTTTTCTTGATCTGATTAACAAATAGAAATTGTATATATTTAAGGTGGACAACGTGATGTTTGGGAATATTATGTTTGCTATATCTATCAATTAGCCCACACAAAGGGAAATTCAGCTGAAATCAACACAGTTTCTAAAAGGTACCTTCCACATTGCAGCTTTTATACACACACATAAAACACTCTTGTGTAGACACTCTTTTCATGTGTCTCTGGACCCTCTGTATGTCCTCCTAGGAGAAGTGTCTGTTCAAGTCCTTTTCCCATTTTTTAATTGGGTTAGTTGTTTTCTTACAATGAAGTCATGTGAGTTCTTCTTATATTTTGTAGATTAAACCTTTGTCTGAGGTATCATTGGCAAATATGTTTTCCCATACAGTTGGTTGTCTTTTTATTTTAATGCTGTTTTCTTTAGCCATGCCAAAGGTTTTTATTTTGATGAGATCCCATTTGTTTATTCTTTCCTTTATATCCCTTGCTTTAGGGCACATATCAGTAAAAATGTTGCTGCATGAAATATTTGAGAGTTTCCTGCAATGTTCTCCTCTAGGACTTTAATGGTGTCATGGCTTATATTTAAGTCTTTTATCCACCTCGAATATACTTTAGTGTATGGTGTAAGTTGGTGCTCAAGTTTCATTTTTTTGCACATAGCTGTCTAGTTCTCCCAACACCATTTGTTGAAGAGGCTATCTTTCCTCCATTTTATGTTACTGCCCCCTTTGTCAAATAATAATTGACTGTAGAGAGTTGGGTTTATTTCTGGTTCTCTGTTCTGTTCCATTGGTCTATGTGCCTGTTTTTATGCCAGTACCAGGCTGTTTTGATTACACTGGCCTTGTAATACAGTTTGATATCAGGTATTGTGATCCCTCCTACTTTGTTCTTCTTTCTTAACATTGCAGCTGCTATTCGGGGTCTTTTATGGTTCCATATAAATTTT